>NW_027141885.1:1242500-1245000 GCF_036365525.1 Heterodontus francisci
CACAGCCCAGACACTGAGACTTATATATATGCACACACACACACACACACGCACTCAAACACACACACACACACACACACACACACACACACACACACACAGACACACACACACCCACACAGACACACACACACCACAGTCCAGACACTGAGACTTATATATATGCACACACACACACACACACACAGACACACACACACACACACCACAGTCCAGACACTGAGACTTATATATATGCACACACACACACACACAGACACACCACAGCCCAGACACTGAGAATTATATATATGCACACACACACACACACACACACGCACACAAACACACACACACACAGACATACACACACTACAACCCACACACTGAGACTTATATATATGCACACACACACGCACGCAGACACACACACACACGCACCACAGCCCAGACACTGAGACTTATATATATGCACACACACACACACACACACACACACACACACACACACCACAGCCCAGACACTGAGACTTACATATATGCACACATACACATACACACACACACACACACACACACACCACAGCCCAGACACTGAGAGGTATATATATACACACACACACACCACAGCCCAGACATTGAGAATTATATATATACACACACACACACACACACAGACACACACACACACACACCACAGTCCAGACACTGAGACTTATATATATGCACACACACAGACACACACAGACACACACACACACACACACCACAGCCCAGTCATTGAGAATTATATATATGCACACACACTCGCACACACACACACACACACACACACACACACACACACACACACACACACACACACACACACACACCACAGCCCAGACATTCAGACTTATATATATGCACACACACACACCACAGCCCAGACACTGAGACTTAAATATATGCACACACACACACACACACACACCACAGCCCAGACACTGAGACTTATATATATGCACACACAGAAGCGCACACACACACACACACACCACAGCCCAGACACTGAGACTTATATATATGCACACACACACACACACACACACACTCACACACACACAGAACACATCCCAGACACTGAGACTTATATATTTGCACACACACACACACACACACACACCAGCCCAGACACAGAGACTCATATATTTGCACACACACACACACACACACACACACACACACCACAGCGCAGAAACTGAGACTTATATATTTGCGCACACACACACACACACACACACACACACACACACACACACACACACCACAGCCCAGACACTGAGACTTGTATATTTGAAATCACACACACAAACACACACACACCACAGCCCAGACACTGAGACTTACATATTTGCACACACACACACACACACACACACACACACACATACACCACAGTCCTGACACTGAGACTTATATATTTGCGCACACACACACACACACACATACACACACACACACCACAGCCCAGACACTGAGACTTATATATATGCACACACACACACACACACACCACAGCCCAGACACTGAGACATATATATATGCACACACACACACACACACACACACACACACACACCACAGCCCAGACACTGAGACAGATATATATGGCCACACACACACACACACACACACACACACACAGACACTGAGAACTATATATATGCACACACACACACACACACACACGCACACAAACACACACACACACAGACATACACACACCACAACCCACACACTGAGACTTATATATATGCACACACACACGTACGCAGACACACACACTCACGCACCACAGCCCAGACACTGAGACTTATATATATGCACACACACACACACACACACACACACAGACACACACACACACCACAGCCCAGACACTGAGACTTATATATATGCACACATACACATACACACACACACACACACACACACACACACACCACAGCCCAGACACTGAGAGGTATATATATACACACACACACACCACAGCCCAGACATTGAGAATTATATATATACACACACACACACACACAGACACACACACACACACACCACAGTCCAGACACTGAGACTTATATATATGCACACACACACACACACACACACACAGACACACACACACACACACACCACAGCCCAGTCATTGAGAATTATATATATGCACACACACACACACACACACACACACACACACACACACACACACACACACACACACACACACAGCCCAGACATTCAGACTTATATATATGCACACACACACACCACAGCCCAGACACTGAGACTTATATATATGCACACACACACACACACACACACACACACACACACACACACACACACACTCACACCACAGCCCAGACACTGAGACTTATATATATGCACACACAGAAGCGCACACACACACACACACCACAGCCCAGACACTGAGACTTATATATATGCACACACACACACACACACACACTCATACCAC